>NC_043978.1:22499694-22534694 GCF_902148855.1 Sphaeramia orbicularis | reverse complement strand
TTGTCCCCTACAGAGGACAAAAATGCATTGCTGGATCTCAGTAGGATATTTAAAAAAAAAAAAAAAAAAAAAATCAATACATCGGCCCGATATATCAGTCATCACATATATCGGTCTACCTCTAGTTGTGAGTAATTGTATTGGAGATGGTCCTCTATAGTGAAAAGATAACCAGATTGTTAGAGTATTAATGACAAATCTACACATGAAGTAAAAGGTTGGTTGGCGTTCGTCCACTTTCATTACTTTGCTTTGGCCTCTCTGTGTTTTCCAATGAACTCATATGTTGATGTAACGAGAACAAACCGATTGAAAATGTAATGGTCTTCTCAAGATGAAGTTCACATCCGGTTGACTTGGTCAGCCGAGTTAATGGCACCAAACAGACAATTAAGATCAAGTGAGTCACAGCACCACCGTTCCCTAATTGGGAAGATCATATCATCTCTGTGTATTAATGTATAACTAATTACCTGACTAAAGGTATTACTGCTACAAGTTTGCAGGTAAGCTCTGCTGTCAGGGTCACTGCTTCCTCGTGAGTCCTTCTCTCTACTCATTAGTACAATAATGAAGTTAGGCTGTCTTTTTTTTTTTTCTTCTTCTCCATCTCATGTCCTGCTTGTCTGTAGCAGTGTAATTTCTGTTGTTGTTCTGTGAAATATCTCAAATAGCTTGCCGTTTTTGGCAGATGCTCGGACCGCTTCGCTTAATTTCGGTGTTTTATGGTAATATTTGGAGACATCTGCTGCCTTTTGTCCTTTTTCTCTAGGAAGACAGTTGGCATAAAAATCGTCCTTTACAAATGGTGCCCCTTGTATATTTGATTGGAAATGCAAGATCCTTTTATTTCCCCCTGCCAGACATAGTGAAGTATTTTTTATGACTGGAAGGCGGAGGGTTAGGTCACATTGTAAAAAAGGTGGATCATTGACAACAAGGCTTGTCAAAGACAGCCACATCATTTACAGACAATGACAGGCCTATGACATCATTTACACAGCAGTAACAGTTATTAGACTAAATGTTCATGGCAACACAGATTGCCTATTAACAGAAGAATGGTGTGCTTTATTGTTATGTTGCAGCATGTGTGAGCATTTGTGAGTTTGTTGGCTCAGGGCCAGGGAACCTGTTATTTGGGCTCCCTCTCCTTTCCTCACTCGCTCAGTCAGCCGCCAGGCATTTGAAAACTGGGGTACTTTTACACATAGTTAAATCCTGAACAGTCCAAAACTTAGCCTGCAGGCGCTAGGGCTGCATAGCACCGCATCAGGATTACAGGACTGCCATCTGCTGGGGACAAAAGGGAATGAGTGTTGTATCTATAAACTGAGAAGAGGGGGAGTTGAGAGGAAGGTTGATCTCACTTAACAAAATTTAAAGTCATCATTGCTGACATCTTAGGAGATTTGTGTCAGGGCCTGAAACTTTCCTGTCAATCAGCCTCGCGCTTTGTTCATCAGATCAGATGCCAGTATCATTTCAATACCACATGTCTCTTCACTCAAAAACCTTCAGAATATTAAGTAACAAAAGCTTTCTCCGCTACAGAATTTGCTTAAATAATTCACCTGCATTACATCTATCATCCGTCCTTTAACTTTTTTTTTTTTTTTTTCCCAAAAGCAGTACTCTTAGCACATCGTAAACACACACAACACTCAACGGATCTGATCTGAAAGACTAATCGTGCCTGTCTGTTTTTCCACCCTTGTTAAATAAAAGTTTTTTTTTTCTCCTTTTGCCATTTCTAAAACAAGAAAGCAGTGCATCCAGAGGTACAAAAGCCCTGGAGCAGAGGGTAGATGTTCCTCCCAGCTGAATATGCAACACTTTTTGGGTATTGTTAAAAACTACTGGACCAAGAATGAGTCTTTGCCTTCTGCACTACCAACAAAAACGGCATCTTTGCTTGTGCTTTTCACAACTAACCAAAGGAAAGGCAGAGACTGAAAGGAGCGAGGACGAGATAGAATTGGGGAAGAGATGAGGAAAGTGGGTGGGGCGCAGATCTCGGACCCTCATTTACCCTGTCAGCCGTCCTAGCAGGGGATAGTGTTCAGGATCTATTGATCACAACTCAGTGGAGCAGTAATCCTACAGACTTGATTGATCCCGACTGTTGCCTAGGCCTCAGTGCACTGCCCAATCCTCCCTCTATGCATTCTCTGCCTCTGTAGCTCTCCTCCCAATCCTTCCTTCCCTCCCCTCCATCTCTCATAAAGCATTGATATGCATGACTGTCAGGGGGGCCCCGGGAAGGGAGGCGGAGAGGGGGGGGGGACTGGAGGGACCGGAGTCGGGGCATTAAGTGTGTGTACACTGCAACAGGAAATAGTTGGCAAGTTTGACACAACACTGAGCCCTGAGGTGTCTCTGAGCTGCCTGCCCCCTGATCGGGCTCTTGCTTTTTGTCTTGCCAAAAATGATGACTCAACAGCTTCACACTTGTTCTCTGCTGGCCGGGAAGTTGGAGAGAGGTTGTTGCAACACAAACTGTGGTTGGTATAGATCAAGTGGTTTTATAAGAAGCTATTTTAGGCAACGTAAGTCCTCAGTTTGTGTTTGCACAAGTGGGTTTTCATACCGGACACTATGTAAGCGTCTGAAATCATAGCTCAAGACCAAGGTTATTACACTGGTCAACAACAAATTTATTGTTTAAGTTTTTTGAGCTGATTTAGGATCATTTTGGTGTGCTGAATCCAAAAATCACGTTAATTTTGCTCAGTCAGGTCAACTTTCTGAACTATGCTACATATTGGCTTTTTAACATTTTTGCTTACATTTATGGGCATTTTCACATCATATGATACAAAATTCTTTCATATTTCTTGCAATAAACAAGTTCTGAAGATTTTACTTTTGCCAATTTATGATTAATGTTTTTTTTAATATTACAGGTGAATGAAATGGCTTCGACTAGAAGATCTTGCAAAAATAAGCCTGACGTATTCTGCTACATCTGCGGTGAATACACCATTGTACCTAACAGGAATCAAGTCACAAGTTTCATAAAGTGTGCTTACCAATCTTATTTTGGTATTAATTATTATATTTTGTGAGAAGATCAAATTTTTCAAAATCAAATTAGCAAAAAAACCTGACCTGATTGAGAAAAACAGATGTCATTTTTGGATTTAGCGGTGCAAAATGGTCCTAATTCAGTTGAAAAAACCTAGACAACTTGCAAAAAACATTTTTTTTTGTAACCCAGTGTTATCTTTAATGAAAACTAACAAAATGACGAAAACTAGAATTGTAAAAACATTTTTGTTAACTGAAATAAATAAAAACTGTAATTAAAAGAAAAAACCAATAACTAACTGAAACTTTATTGTGTGTTTATAAAACTAACTAAAACGTATTAAAATTCTGGATAAAATTCCCTTAGTTTTCGTCTTTGTCAGTGTCGGATTGATTGAATCGATATATTTCCCTCAAGCAATTTTAGCTACTGGCACCATATGATATTTAATGGTCCACCACTTCTTATCACTTGTCGGTTACAGTCGTCTTCTAGTTTCCACTCTACCTGGAAACATGGAGACTAAAGTTGGGAGAAAGCAGCAGAGTCCTGTCTGGGATTTATTTGAATTCGATGGCAAAGAAGATAAAAGATATAAAAACCCCAAAACTAAACTAAAACTAAGCATTTAGAAAACAAACCTGCAGCAAACCTGCTCTAAAAACTAATTAAAACTAACTGAATTAGAGGGGGAAAAAAAAGTCAAAACTAAATGAAACTAAACTATAATGAAAAAATCCAAAACTATTAGAACCTTACTCAAGACCAAAACATTAGCATTTTGCATTCACAAATTGATTTAAAAAAAAATGTATTTTTGTGTCGTTTCATTTCTGTTTAAATATCACATTTTGGGGCGAATTGTTTATCATGTGATTAAAAACCCACATTTTTGGATCATGTTACACTTGTTAGAAAGTGAGATGTAGGTAATGAAGAAAACTGAACCTCATAAACTGGGTGAATTTCACTTTTAATCTACGCTAATGTTTACCTGGTTTAATGTTTGCTCTGAATCCAATCTTAGAAGTCAGTGTGCTAGCATTTCAAAGTTAAAGAGAGAGATAGATAGATAGATAGATAGATAGATAGATAGATAGATAGATAGATAGATAGATAGATAGATAGATAGATAGATAGATAGATAGATAGATAGATAGATAGATAGATGGATGGATGGATGGATGGATGGATGGATGGATGGATGGATGGATGGATGGATGGATGGATGGATGGAAAAATGGCAGATTGTTTAAAAAAGTTAACAAAATAAGAAAAAAAAAAAACAAAAAATAGACAAATATAAATGAGTGAAGCTTCAAAATTGGTGAAAAATTAGATAGATAGATAGATAGATAGATAGATAGATAGATAGATAGATAGATAGATAGATAGATAGATAGATAGATAGATAGATAGATAGATAGATAGATAGATACTTTATTCATCCCATAGGGAAATGTACAGGTTCCAGCAGTATCCACAAACTTAAAAAAAACAAACAGTAGTAAAAACACAATTGTAAAAAAAAAAACAAAAACAAAGGTTATGGTTTACTCAGTTTCTTATTGCCATAGGGACATTCAGTCTCTGAATTTTACCCAGCCTAATACACACACAGATAGTTAGTAATTAGAATTCACACTTAGCGCTTTAGGTGCAGTGAGCTGCCATTGAAGGCGCCGAGGGGCCAACTCCAGACCTTCATCAGTACTGTGGTCAAGGACACTCACAGGAGAATTAACCTATGTATAGCCCGGCTGTTTTAATGGTGGGGGAAACACGAAGAACAGGCCAACCCAACACAGAAGGGCTAGAACCTTCCAACTGTGAGGCGGAAGTGCTAACCGCTACACCACCACACCGCCCTTAGCACTAAACATAAACCAGTGATGATGCTGCTGGGCGTAGTATTAATTTGAGGTTATTTTTCATGCAACCATGGAAAATAGAACACTTTAACCAATGGTTGAGCTACATGAAAAGCCAAAGGAAAGAATGAAAATCAGTATTTAAAGACCCAAACATCTGCCTTAACTATCTACTGATGTAAACCGTTTAATACCTGTTGATCCATTAAACCTATCAATACATGTAAATAATTGGTGTAAAATGCAGTTTTTCATCTTTTCATGGTCATCAGATATGACCCATTTAGACTTTCAGAGGATTTGTAGTTACCGTGGAAACACCGTCATCTTCTACAACATTGATTCACCAGTAAAACCCATGGAGTTTGATAGTTGACAGTGGATGGAGACAATGGGTTTATGTTTAATAAATGATAGATTTGACTGAAAAAGTCACTTTTGTTGAGTTTTGTCTGTTTCTGAAATAATAATCTTGAACCTTTAATCTGAGTTTTTTTGAACATCTACATCAGGGGTGTCAAACTCATTTTCATTCAGGGGCCACATTCAGCTAAATTTGATCTGAAGTGGGCCGAACCAGTGAAATAATAACATAATAAAATATAAATAATGTCAACCCCAAACTTTTCTCTATGTTTTAGAGCGAAAAAAGGAAATTTACATTATGAAAAGCTTTACATCTACAAACTATCCTTTCAAAAGATGTGAATAACATGAACAAACTGAAAAAATAAGTGTAATTTTAACAATATTCTGCCTCAGTTTATCACTTACACATGTACATTATAATTTACAGTTCACAGTGGGTCTACAAACACACAAAACATTTAGTAACAGGCAGAATATTGTTAAAATTGAAAAAAAAAAAAAAACTCTTAAGACATTTCAGGTTGTTCATATTTGTTCAGGTTATTCACATTTTTTGCAAAATTATACTTTGTTTTAGTGTAAATACATGAATATATTTACATTTACAAAGAGAAAAATTTGTAATTGTCATTATGTATATGTTATTATGATCGTATTTTACTGGTCCTGCCCACTTGAGATTGAAATGTTCTGAATGTGGAACCTGAACTAAAAAGATTGTTAATATCTTAGTGTAATTTTTGCATTTCACAAATTCATCCTTCGGGCCAGATTGGATCCTTTAGCGGGCCAAATTTGGCCCCCGGGCCGCATGTTTGACACCTGTGATCTACATGATTGGTGAATTAAATATAGGAAAATACATGATTTACACTTAGAAAATGCAAAATAAAGAGGATATTTATCCAAACAAATGTAGCTTTAGTTGTACCAGGCATTAAAATGAAGAAACTGATGAAAACAAGGGGTGGTCTAATATTTTTTTCCATGACTGTATGTGCACAGCCTTAAAACCACACACACATACACACACATACAAAAAGAACCCTGAACTAAATGGGTTTTAAAGGTTAAAGTCACTATTTAGTTTGACCTCTGACCCCATGACAAGAAGCAGCATAAACAGAAACAACTGACGTGTGTTGAATGAAACCTGGTATAAAACATCAGAAAATGAATGTGATAAATCTTATATCTTATATCCATTTATTTCTCATTCTCTTTCCTTCAGATACAAGAAAATACAGGAAATACAGTCTCGGAAAAAATTATTAGACCATCACATTACAGTGTTTTGTATCTATGTGTTTGTTGTAAAAAGTTGTACCTAATTTTTTTTACATGCAAAACACACTTTTTCTGACTATAAACTGTGTATTCTAAACTAAGAGCAATAATTATGATGCGAAATGAATTTGTCAACTCATAGTGAAAGCTATGGTGCACATTATTGACTTTGTATTACTTGATATCTACAGTCGCGGAAAAAATTATTAGACCATCAAAAGTCCTCAAAAACAATGGTTATGGAATCAAGTCCTAACTCCTGTGTGTATCATGTGACTAAAACAGACAGAAAAGAAAACAAGGAATGTCTAAAAGCACTGTTTTTGTCAGTACAATGCCATAGATATTGATGAAAGAACTGAAGTGATTTTAGTTTTTATCAAGAAAACATGGAAAATGGATAGATATCAGCTCTGAAATTAAACTATTATGAGCTATTTTTGTTGTTCTCATTAGATTTGTCCAAACAAATGTACCTTTAGTTGTACCAGGCATTAAAATGAACAAGAAATTGAAGAAAACAGGGGTAGTCTAATAATTTTTTCCATGACTGTACAGGGTGGGGAAGCAAAATTTACCATGAACATTTAGTTGTTTTTTCTCAGCAGGCACTACGTCAATTGTTTTGAAACCAAACATATATTGATGTCATAATCATACCTAACACTATTATCCATACCTTTTCAGAAACTTTTGCCCATATGAGTAATCAGGAAAGCAAACGTCAAAGAGTGTGTGATTTGCTGAATGCACTCGTCACACCAAAGGAGATTTCAAAAATAGTTGGAGTGTCCATAAAGACTGTTTATAATGGAAAGAAGAGAATGACTATGAGCAAAACTATTACGAGAAAGTCTGGAAGTGGAGGAAGCGACAAAAAACGTACCAAAGCTTTTATTAACTCTTTCGGTGCCAGACAGTTAAGGGGCTAACAAGCCTTAAAAGTGCCACAGAATTTGGCCGTTTTTCAGTATTTCGCGTCGTTTTTATAATCGAAGTCTGAATCGTCATCAGAACTCATTTTCTAGCAGATGGGACTGTTTTGACAGATCGCTGTGTTTACGATATTACTACAAAATGGCCATCTAATTTGCATATGATTTCATTCATAAATTAATTCATAAAATTTCCCAAGCAGAAAACTAAACGCGAGCTCTTCCTTGGTCAAAAACCGCTTGGTAACATCCGACCGATTGCTACTTAGATTCAAAACGCACCGGACGCAGCCGATTCATTATTGATCGTAATTTGCAAGAAGATTTGAAAGAACGTCATCGAAATGTGAGAAAGAAATGGGGGTGGATGGTTTGTTTGTACACAAATATGGCGTGTTCTCCAAAGCCGATCTGATCGGCCCGTGGCACTTTAAAGGTTGTATTCGTAAAGCCGATTTAATTGGCCCATGGCACTGAAAGAGTTAAAGCTCTCAAATCCAAAATCCTAAAGGATCCAACCAAATCCATGAGAAAAATGGCAATTGAACTTGAGGTAGACAACAAGACCATTAGAAATGCAGTAAAATATGATTTGAAGTTAAAATCTTACACAAGAACACCAAAACACTTGTTGACAACAGCAACAAATCCAACTTTAGCAATTTTTGGGAATCATGTTTATGGCCGCCTTCTAGCCCAGATCTAAACCCTCTGGATTCTGCTATTTGGGACGTTTTAGAACATGCTACTAATAGAACATCACACAGCAATGTCGACTTTCTTAAAGATACTATTAAAGAAGAATGGGAGAAGTTGTCACCCGAATATTTGAGGAACACTTGCACAAGTTTCAGGAAGCGTGTGAAGGCAGTTATTGAGAAAGAAGGAGGACACATAGAATAAAAACATTTTCTATTATGTCAATTTTCTTGTGGCAAATAAATTCTCATGACTTTCAATAAACTAATTGGTCATACACTGTCTTTCAATCCCTGCCTCAAAATATTGTAAATTTTGCTTCCCCACCCTGTACATAATAATATCACTCATGATAATAATAGTTGGAGTATAGAGTGACCTCATCAGCCATGGGGGAGCTGAAGAACACCTGGCATATCAGAGACTAAATCTGTCCAGTTTATTAAGTTTTCTTTGCATCGCGGTAACAGTGCGCTCATCTTTATTTATATTTGTGTAATGGTCAATACAGGCTTGACATCATACAACCCACAAGTGTTCCGGGACCCCTCTGAAGGTTTTGGGGTCCGCGTTTCAGAGAGCTTGACAGCTGCACAGGGAGCTGGCTCACTCCTGATATTCTCCCTGGCACTGGCCTGTGCCAGGATGGAGGCTGGTTTGGCTGAGCTCCGCCACACACTACAGAGAGGGCACCGGCGTTGGGAACACATCCTCACAACCGGCGTACACAAAAACACAGACAAACACAAGCACAGCCGCAGGACACGCACACTTACACCCAAAACCAAAAAGACGCTCGCGAGTTTTAAATAGGAAGACAAAGCTGTAAAACATGGGTCGGCAACCTTTGTAATCTAAAGAACCGTTGTAGGACAGAAATAGAAAAACGAAACTGTCTGGAGCCAAAAGACATCCTCAAAGTGGTGACAATTTAAGAAGCTCTTCAAGATTAGTTTGTATAGAATATATAGAGCAGGGGTGTCAAACTCATTTTAGTTCAGGGGCCAAATTCAGCCCATTTTGATCTCAAGTGGGCCGGACCAGTAAAATAATAACAGTGAAAAAAGGAAAATTATATTATGATCAGGTTTACATCTACAAAGTTTCCTTAAAAATCTGAACAACATGAACAACTTGAACTGTCTTAAGAAAAACAAGTGCAATTTTACCAATATTCTGCCTCGGTTTATCAGTTTATCATTCACACGTGCATTACGATCACAAAAAAACATTTAGTAACAGGCGGAATATTGGTCAAATTGCATTTACTTTTCTTAAGACTTTTCCTTTTGTTCATATTTGTTCAGATTATTCACATTTATTTGTAAAAGTATACTTTGGTAATGTAAACATTTTCATGTAATTTTACTTTTTTATATCAAAAAAACAAAGAGAACATTTGGGGTTGTCATTATTTATAGGTTATTTTATATTTTGCTGGTTCTGACCCACTTGAAATCTAATTGGACTGAATGTGTCTGTATGTGGAACCTGAATTAAAATGATTTTGACACTATTGATTGTTAATATCTTCAGTGTAATTTTTTGCATTTCACAAATTCATCCCGCGGGCCGGATTGGACCCTTTGGCGGGCCGGATTTGGCCCCCGGGCCGCAAATATGATACCTGTGATGTAGAGAATAAATCACAGTCTCAGTGCATTTACAGAACAAAAGAAAACAGTGATATTTGTCATTATTTTTGTTTTGCAGCAAAAATCACCTAGTATGTATATGTGTTTTTTATTTAACCAAGTAAAAAAAAAGCCTCATTGAGATTGCAAATCTCTTTTTCAAGAGCGACCTGGCCAAGAAAAGCAGCATAACACAGTTTCTGACGAGACAAGACATAATCAACACATTAAAAAACAAAAAAAAAAACACTTACAGTTGATAGTGACCAAACAATCATTTGTGCAAGTTTAAAAACAGCTACACTGACCAAGCTCATTGATTTCACACTCCCTTAAAACAGCTTAAAATTCACCTATAGTAACAAGTTAAGATAGATGTAGGTTGTTTTGCAGGGTGTTCCATGCAGAGGGGGCAGCATATTGAAATGCACTCTTACCTAACTCTGTTCTGGCTCTAGGAACCACCATCAGTATGTTTTTCTGCAAGTACATGCATGTGAAGGCTTATTTACAGTGAAGAATACAGACAAATACCTTCAGTGTCATAAGACTGAAAAGTAGTCTACTTCTACTACTGCTAATACTACTACTATTTTTTTTTTATTAATTTGGAGTATAGTCTACATTTTTACAACTGCATTAAATCAGTATCACTTTATGGTTGTGGCAATAATAGAAATATTTGTTAAAAAAAAAAAAAAAAAAAAAAAAAAAAAAAAAAGTGATATTCATTTCCATACGGTTTTTGACAAAGCCACATTAGTCGCTTTTCCATCGACCCTCAAGTTGCACAAATATAACTTGCACATAAAAATTTACCTACACTGTGAAAAAAATCTTTAATTTAACAGAATTTTCACTCTTTATTTTACAAATTTTTCCTGTATTTTCAAGGTACAGGAAAATATCAATGAAATGACAAAAATAGACTGTGATTTTACATGTCGAATGTAAAATAACACACAAAAAAAACTTACTGTGAATAACCATAAAATTTCAATTTTTTTAAAGAAATTTTGTCTTTTTTCACAGAAAAATACAGTTAAAATACATTTGCAAATGTATCATAATTTCACAGATATTTATTTTCTATTTATGAGATTAAACTGTTAAATTAAAGTTTAATACTGTAAAAAATAAATAAATAAATAAAATAAAACGAGATAAAATTACTGACAATTAACCATTAAAGAAGTATTTGTTCTGTAAGTTTAACAAGACTTGTTTGTTAATTGACAAATATCTTGTGTAATTACCGGAGGTTTCACAACAAAAATGTTGAATAAATGTATTTTTGTGAATGTATAACATGTATAAGCACTGATAAACTGTCCAAATACAGTTTTTATCAGTGGATTGTACAACTTAGTCTCATTGAAAATTACTTATGTGTACATATATATATATATATATATATATATATATATATATATATATATATATATATATATATATATATATGTAATTTGATTGTTTTAATACATGTAAATATTTTTATTAAACATTAAAAAGTCAAAAAAATATGCAAAATCTCGTGTAAAGTTAGGGCAAAAAACTGTATTTTAATTATGGAAAATTACCGTATTTATATGAGATAGTAATTTTCTGTTATTTTACAGTATTTTTTGGCACCCCTGCTGCCGGAATATTACCGTTTTTTGGGTTTTTTTTACAGTGTAATGGAAAAACGACAATTTCACCAAAAGTCTAATTTTACAGGTCTAAGGTTTTAAGCTGGCACGAGGTGGTTTTTCAAGTGTAGCGCAACTGGTATATCAGGCAAAACTGCAATGGAAAGATCTTTGTTCGCAACTGGAGTCAGGTGAATTAAAAAACTGAATGTTGACATACGCTACAACAAGCGAAGAAGAAGAAATATGTCACGGTAGGTGTGGACACACCAGGAAACCCAGTCCTTTTTTAATTTAGTACGAGATAGAGGAGAAATATATAATAATAATGAACATATCTGTAAATCAACACCATATTTATGTTTGTCGCCATGTTTATGGAATGACTTCTCATGTCATCTCACGATAACAAATAAAGAAATCATCGCATTTGTGATTTCATGGAAAAAACGACATTACACGCTTCTTTTTTTTTTGATATCTAGTAAATATTAGTAAAGTTTTGCGTGGATGTCCAATGGAAAAGCGACTACTGAGCCACTGGAAATGACCCAAGAACCATGTGTGGCCCCCGGAGCCACAGGTTGCCTACCCCTGCTTTAAAAGGTCAGCGTCAACATTTACTGCAGGATCTACAGTCCTGTGAAGTCGTTTGTAAAATCACCTTTTTCACTGCATTAAGTGCCAGACAGAAACATTACACGCTGACCTTGTCATGTTCTGAAAGTACAACCGAACCAGGGTTTAGTTAATGTGCGGTGTAATTAAAACGTACCATCTGAATGGAGCCTGAAAGCTAAAGAGCAAGAATAAAACTTAAAAAGACTTCATCATCCCAAAGACATCATTTATATGGCTTAGCTGATGGTCCCATATGTTAGAGTGTTTCATTTGTGACACACTTTCTATATATAATGGCGTTCAATTAAAAAGCCATATGCAATGACATTCTTGGATCGTTAGGGTCTTTTTGACATTTCCCAACCCTTTTCTGTACCCTCTAATCAGCGATATTGTTTCATTCCTGCCTCACCACACAAGCGTTTCCTTTTATCACTAGAGTTGTGGAGTAAAATACAGTTTGTCATCTATCCATGGTCATCAGATATGACCCTTTTGGACATTCAGAGGCTCTGTAGTTGCCGTGGAAACACTGTCATCTTCTACAACATTGAGCCACCAGTAAAACTTATGGAGTTGGATCATTAACAGTGGATGGAGACACTTAGTTACTGATAGATTTGACTGAAAAAGTCACTTTTTTGAGTTTTGTCTGTTTCTGATATTATAACCTTTAACCTTTAATCTGAGCTTTTTTGAACATCTACATCACAGGTGTCAAACATGCGGCTCGGGGGCCAAATCTGGCCCATCAAAGGTTCCATTCTGGCCCACAGGATGAAAGTGCAAAAATTAACCTGAACAGTCCAGGTTGTCCAAATCCTTTTGGTTCAGGTTCCACATACAGACTAATGTGAGCTACAGTAAAAACAACAACACAATAACCCATAAATAATGACAACGACAAATTTTCTTTGTGAAAAATTATGAGGAAAAAATTAAAGTGAAAAAAATAAGATTACACTGTGAAAATATTTACATTTACAAAACTATTTTTTCCACAATAAAATGCAAATAAATACATAAATAAAAACAATATCAGAAAGTGATATACTGTGTGAAAACTATGAAATAAAAACATTTTTGATGCAGCTAATCAAATGTTTTCTCACATTTTATCATGCTCTAATACTAGTTATTACTCATTTCATGAAGAAAATATAAAAAAAACCAAAACATTTTGTTTAAGAAAAGAAAAGCAAAGTTACAGTAATGCAGTGGTTCTCAATCTTTTTCTGTCGGGCCCCCCTTTGGAGCACAAAAAATCTCCAAGCCCCCCTCAACCCCAACAACATTGTACCTGTGGTGCAATTATTACTTTTATTGAAAGAAACATCAATATCGTTAGAATACTTTTTGTTTTCCCTTGAATAATTTGTTGTGCAAATTAAAACAACTTCGATTTTTGATTGAACAATATAAATGACCTCAACAAAACTGCTCTCTGAGACATTATTTTTCCAATTAAAAATAGGAAATGTGTAATTATCTTACAACTATGACAATAAGATAATTTTTTTTGTAGAACAACAAACAAATTTTGGTAACAAAGATGAACATTTTATCAATATCAGTGACTGCAATAAGCCTGTTTCTGTTGCACATCTCAGAACATTAAAGTGCAATCTGTACAATCTGTGCAAAACCAGAAACATTCCATGTTTCTTTTCCAGTCCAATCCTTGTCCATAGTCCAAACCTAAACTCTTGGTCTAGTCTAGTGACAGATCACTATGGCAGTAGATTTGTTTGTTGTACGTCCCTAAAATGAGTCCAGGGTGCTGCAACACTAAAACATTAGTTCCACCTGCTACATGTTTATGTTTATGTTTATGCATTTGGCAGATGCTTTTTTCCAAAGCGACTACATCTTCTAACCTGAAGAAAAAAAAACAAAATACCTAGGAATGATCCCATGCCCCCCCTAGAAAGCCTTCATGCCCCCCCCGGGGGGGCCCGCCCCACAGTTTGAGAAACACTGCAGTAATGGTTTGAATTGCACTAAATGGTATAGTACATAAGCGTCCACTGTGTTGGCTGATTATGCAACTAAAACAACAAAACCCATGAATATACAGGGTGGGGAAGCAACATTTACAATATTTTGAGGCAGGGATTGAAAGACAGTGTATGACCAATTAGTTTATTGAAAGTCATGAGAATTTATTTGCCACAAGAAAATTGACATAATAGAAAATGTTTTTATTCTATGTGTCCTCCTTCTTTCTCAATAACTGCCTTCACACGCTTCCTGAAACTTGCGCAAGTGTTCTTCAAATATTCGGGTGACAACTTCTCCCATTCTTCTTTAATAGTATCTTCCAGACTTTCTCGTAATAGTTTCACTCGCAGTCATTCTCTTCTTTCCATTATAAACAGTCTTTATGGACACTCCAACTATTTTTGAAATCTCCTTTGGTGTGACGAGTGCATTCAGCAAATCACACACTCTTTGACGTTATCTTTCCTGATTACTCATATGGGCAAAAGTTTCTGAAAAGGTATGGATAATAGTGTTAGGTATGATTATGACATCAATATATGTTTGGTTTCAAAACAATTGACGTAGTGCCTGCTGAGAAAAAACAACTAAATGTTCATTGTAAATTTTGCTTCCCCACCCTGTACAAGAGAACAGCTGGAGAACAACTGTCCACTGGAGTGACCACTATGCATGAAAGGGTTAATGTGGCCCAGTTTGACCCAAAGTCTACCCCCAGATCAGTTGAGTTTAAGACCCCTGATGTAGTGGAAACGCAGCAATAGAGACGTTCCACACAAACTCAGAGGCAGAAGTCCATGTTTAAGAATTTAATCCTGCCTAACACAAGCATCTATCCCTGTCTTTGAAAAATCTATACTGCAAAGTTTCCTTGCGCCGCTTGTTTTCAGCCCTTATTCTCCATCCTAACAGACAGATCTGTCAACAGACTCATGCTCAAGTTGAGTCTGAGACCTGATGATATTGACAGCTAGGATGTGTTACTAAATCCTCCAAATCTGTCTTATTTTTCTTCGCCTCTTCCTGCCCATATACATTCCCCTGTATGGTTTCCTCTGGGTTCCTCCGTCTCTTCCTGAATCCTACTATTTTCACTCTCCTTACAATCACTCAGTTTTGCTCTCCCTCTCCTCCGTCGCTCTCAGAGGTTCTGGTATTAGGGGAATTCCTGAGGGGGATTTTCCCTGCTTTAGACTGTCAGTATGGCCCAACTGTCTGCTGCCAAATACACTGGTGCAGTGTGTAAAGGCCTAACACATCACACACTTTAAGCACTATATAGTAAATACGATGGTTCAAACCCAGCTGTTTCTGTTGATCTGACTGTGCTTTTTATACACAACTAGAATTTTTTTTTTACCATATCTACCCTGGATTCTGCTCTCAGCATGAGGCATGTACTTTTGTTTTTAGCTGATGCTTTCACTCCTCCTGGAAAACAATGTTACATCTTTCATTTGTTTCTACTGAAGCTACAATGTACGACAATTACACTGGAAAAAATCTAATCATACCAAATGTATTTTCCTCATTTCTAGTCAAAATATCTTATCACACTTAAAATAAGACATAATCACCCAAAGCACAGGTGTCAAACATGCGGCCTGAGGGCCAAATCTGGCCCGCCAAAGGTTCCATTCCGACCAGTTAACTGGTCATGACAGACAAATGTTTTCTGAGGTTTGGTCTAAAGATCATCTGTGCCAACAAAAACAGGGCCTGTGAGGAATGTTTTTAATATATTTATAACTTCCGATATGAAAAATGACATCATAGGGTCATCAGATGAACCCAGTTTGATCTGATTTATTCAAGAGTGTGGTTCTACAGTTATGTCCATAAATGGGACCTTCACCTTTGACCTTTAGCTGGCGGATAAGGGTTTGACACACATACATGAAACATGATAAGAATAAATGTTTGTCTCTATTTGTACTAACGTTTACTCTTCTATTCCGGGGTTATAGACATCAAATAAGATGAATAAGTAACTAAGACGAATAAAATGCTCTCAGTTTTCACTCTGACTCTCACTAACAGCAAATAGGCAAGAAATGAATCAGAATGAAGTTATGTTTATGAAGCGTACTCCCCGATTCTTGAAAGAACAAGAAAAAGTCCATCACTGAAAGCTCTGAGATATATATGGGTCAAGTCACGCGCCTGTTGACTTTGAATCAAAAAATTAGAATTGAGATAATGATTTCAAACTTTTTGTAGTTCAATAGTATAACATCTTAAGTTTCTAAATCCATTAAAATTTTTTTTGCCAAAAAAGGATTTTCAAGAAAATTACGGAACTTTTTATACAAACTAAATTCAGTCCCTCGGAAAGTTCTCTAAGAATGAATACATAACATAACATAACATAACATAACATAACATAACATGGCATGGCATGGCATGGCATGGCATGGCATGGCATAACATAACATAACATAACATAACATAACATAACATAGCATCGCATTGCATAACATAACATAACTTATCACTGCTACAATTTGAAATCTCAATCATATATTTCTGTTTTCAGTAGAGTTTTATGACCTTTTACACACCCTTTTATCATTATAAAAATCATTTTGTCTGAAAAATTGGTGTGATCTGCTTTTTTAAGCATTTTAATATCAGATGGTGCCTGTTATGTAGGGAATTTCACTTTTCTCAAAAAACGTTGTTTTTTTTTTTTTTTTTTTAAATTATTAATCAAACGAGCTAAACCAGGGGTGTCAAACTCCGGTCCTGGAGGGCCGGTATCCTGCCTGTTTTTTATATTTCCCTCTTCCATCACATCTGGAAACCATTACATCATTATCAGGCTTCTGCAGAACTTAAAGATGAGCTGATCATTAATTGAACCAGGTGTGATGGAAGAGGGAAACATCTAAAACATGCAGGATACCGGCCCTCCAGGACTGGACTTTGACACCTGTGAGCTAAACCAATGAAAATTTCTGAAAGAAAGCATTTAACCCTCTGCTTAAGCATGGCTTCATTGGAATTTGAGATTATTTTGTCACTAATCTAAAAAAAAAGATTGCTTTTTTTTCCCCTACATAACCAAAAATAGGTCTCGACATGAAATAGCTAGCATGTGAAGGATTTTTTTCTTTCACTTTCCATAGATTCAGCTTTTCAAATCAATAATTATGATATTCTAATGTCTTCATATGGATTTGGTATACATGAAGATTACATTCTCCGGAAAATATTTACTCGTAATTGACAGTTATAACAGATTTAATTGACAATCTGTTATAACTGTAGCATTTAAGCATCGGATAAAAACAGTAAATCTGAGGAAAAATGTACTCAAAACAAGTGCAGCAAGATAATTTCACTTGACAAGATTTCTTTAATGGGGTCATATTTTGCTAAACCCACTTTTATTTGTCTTTGGTTCATTTATTTGTGTATTACAGTTTGAATTTGAACCCTCCAGGTGTCTTTATATTCATTTCGGCAAAAATTGAGTGGATTTCTACAACCTGTTTGAATTCCTGCTTAATTTGTTGTGTCTATAACTAGTTTCTTCACGACATTTGCTCATATAAGGTCAAGACTTCTGACGAACATTTCTCCGAGTACGACATAATTGTTTGTCAGCAGCAGCGGTTGTAGTAAAAACTGAAAATATGTCCAAACTTCGAGCAGATTACCTAAAATGTTCAGTTGTTGGTTGAACAGGACAGAGCAGCACGGTCAACAACCTGGAGGGGGCGGGGCCTGAAGTGGCTCATTTGCATTTAAAGGGCCAGCGCTCAAAACGACCTTTCTGGTGTCATTACTCAGAAATAGGGTTGAAGATGGACCTGCGGAGTTGAATTAATGAAGAATTCAGATCCAAGCAGAGCATTTACAGTTTATATAGAGCACAGGGAAATGTTTTAAAATGCATAATTTCATGTAAAAAAGCAAAATATCACTCCTTTAAATCTAGAAATAAGTAAGTCTACAGATGTATGGACACTTAAAATAAGAAATTAACTTTTAAAATGAGATAAATTATCTAACACTTCTAAACACTGGAAAAAATCAAAATCTTATCAAGTGTATTTTTCTCATTTTTAGTCAAAATGTCTCATCACACTTAAAATAAGACACAATCACTTAAAGAATAACTTTTCAGTGAGATGAAAACTTATTTACAAACAACAGATCTTGAAAATCTTATTTCAAGATAATTTTCACTTGTTCCATTGGCAGATTTTTTTTTTTTTTTTTTTTTTTTGCTTAACCCTTTCATGCATACTGGTCACTACAGTGGACAGTTATTCTACAGTTGTTAATTTGTATATTCATGGATTTTGTTGTTTTAGTTCCATATCAACCAACACAGTGGACACTTATGCATCATCCCATACACTGACATTCATATTGTTATTGTAAATTTGCTGTTCTTGGTAAACCTGATCTGCAGTTACATGTTTGAGTGTAAAAAAATTGTTTGATATTGTTATTAGACTGTAATTAACAGGGGGTTTTTTTCTAACAAAAATGTGTTTTTTTTGCATATTATCTCCATGAAGTGAGTAATAACTAGTATTAGAGTATGTTAAAATGTGACAAAACATCAGATTAGCAACAGTAAACATATTTTCACACAGTAGATCAGCCAATACATGTTTCTTTGCTTCAAAAATTAAATGCATGGTGTCCAGCTTAGTGGACATTTTTGCAACTCCATGAAAAATAAGTTCATAATTTTTTTTCAATTGCAATGTTTTTTTAATGCCTATAGAGGAATAAAAACACTCAGGGAAAAAAAAAAATCTTGATTAAAGTTCTATTAATTCATGCATGAAAGGGTTAATTCAAGAATTTTTTTGGAGGGGTAATTCAAGCTTTTGATTGTTTTCCAGTGAATCTTAGTTTTTTTGTTTTTGTTTTTTTTTTCTTGGTAAGAACCAAATAATTTGCAGTGTACTAATAGAGCTATATATAATTCTGCTTATAACTGTGAATTTCATGGTATTTACTGTTAAAGTTAACAAAATTGCGGGAGAATTGAGCAATAAAGTACTTTAAAGGGTGTATTCAGATTGATAAAACCTATAACCAGCACACTTTAATTTATATACATCCAAAGCCCCTTTTGTCAGTGCGTAACCAGTTTAATTGTTCATCCATTTCTAAACTATTTGCAACTGAATACAGACAGTGAAAGCAGAAACAGGATCCTTCCCGGGTATTCCAGGGGCAGCTGACTTTTATAGCTGACAGCTGACGGTCACTTACTGCTAAAAGTGCTAACGAGGTGATAGAATTTTACACAAAAGCGAAATAGCACTTCAATTTCTGCAAACTACAATAGCTCTACTCCTCTCTTTGCCCTCACAAAACACTCCACAGATGGATAAGCAACAGTTTCACAATTACCATCGGCCGGATGTGGAATTGCATGTATTGGCCTTCATAACAATGTCTTCCGCAGATGTAGTCGCTCTTAAGCGCTGATTTATTGGAGTTTGGCATCTGCTCCATTTGCATGGGGTTAATCTCAACCAGTTAAAGAAGAGAACTCAACTCCCCAGTGGCCTGAAAACAAGGTTTGATATGCAAATGACATCCCCTTAGCCCCGCAAATTCAAAACCTTTCTCCTCTTCAATAAGGTAATTGTTACTGCTGCTGAAGCATGTAAAAATATGTGTATATAGAGAAAAAAAAAAAGGCAGATAGTAAATGAGGGTAAGATGAGTCTTGCTGGTGTGGTAATTTTTTAAAGGCTGCACAAGAAAAAAAAAAAAAAAAAAAAAGTAGAGATTCCTCAGTTCAGTAGTCCTAGTCTTTTTTTTTTTTGAACAACAAGCGGAGCATTGTGCTTTTTTAATGCTGTCTCAGTGGACTTAATACTTGTTATTTTCTCCCTCTCCTTTCTCTATCGCGCTCTCCTTCCACCTCATATTCCCAATGTGCTGTCTGTGCTCTTGCATCTGTAATCACAACGTTACCTCATTGGGGGCTGCCTTTGTAGCCTCGTGTGTGTAGGTGCACGTACGCGCTGGTGTCTGTTCGTTTTGAGGTTCATGCTCGGGGGCTATGAGGGGGCTTAGCGGCACACTGGGTTTCAATGGGAGCCCACACCACTGCTCTGCCAGTTCTTATCTTCTCCCATGCAGGAGAGCAGTGGCATCAAGCCGGTGGCTTATTAGAGAGGCAGGGAACGTATCCCAAATACCCCCCCACCCCTTCCTCCCCCATCCATACTGCAGCCCCTCCACAAACACACACACACACACACACACACACACACACACACACGGTTGTAAAGAACCACATCAGTGCGCAGACCTATGTTTCTATTTGGGCCTGTGGCAGGACCCATGAGAAGGAAGTATGTCTAGGCGCACAGTGAGTGTTTATCGCCTTTTCTTTTGTGTTGATGATGCAAAAATAAATTGCAATTTGGAGAAGGAACAGCAGCAGGAGAAAAAAGCTTCACGACTTGATGTGGGCAATGCGAGCACTCTGTTTTGCTGTAGGGGTGTACTTATAGTGATCAAGCAGAGGGGAAGCAAGCAGGAGAGAAAACTAGACAGAGTAATAAGAAATACATTGTTTTTATATTGTTTCCCCTGACAGATGAGATGGTATTAGCTGTGGTTTTGCCGTTATTGCTGTTGCTGCGGGATGAGGTGAAGTATTATTTGGGAGGTAAATGAGTGGAATCTGGACATTACAGTTGTTACTCTATTCTGCTGTTGGTAATGCCTTCATTACAGAGCTGTAGCTCAGCCATTACGCCTTGGCAGGAGCATAGTAATCACAGCATGAAAGGCCAGCAGGTCCTTTCAAAAGCAACATCAAACGCCCCGAACACAACCATCTACCATTTACCTGCAATCAAACACAATCTTGCTTCATCTATTTCTGCTTCACCCCTCTCCACTTACTGAGGTAATTTTGGAGGCCTTTTTATCCAAAACTGTACAGCAACAACCGGAGATGAATTTGTTTTATTTCATCACTGAACACTGGGTTTAAAGCAGGTTGTGTGTGAGACGGGTGTAAACGAACAGGTCAGGATTAACAGCTTTGTTAAATACACTGATTTTGGTTTTAATCACCATTTGATCGATCGATTAAATGATTGATTAGTGAGTTTAAAGAGCACAGGGGCACTAAGTAAATAGTTATTAAACCAGGGGTGTCAAACATGCGGCCCAGGGGTCCAAAGGGTCCAGTTCAGCCCCCAGGATGTTTTTGCCAAGTGCAAAAATTCCACAGTCTTGAATTGAATTAAGCAAAGAAAAATTTAATTTGAATTAAAGAAAAAATCTTGAATTAAGCCAAAAAATAAAATAAAATAAAAATCTTCAATTAAGTAAAAAAAAATCTTCAATTAAGCCAAAAAAATAAAATAAAATAAAAATCTTCAATTAAGTAAAAAAAAAAAAAAAAAAATCTTCAATTAAGCAAAAAAAAAAAAAATCTCAAATTCAGCAAAAAATCTTGAATTAAGCCACAAAAAATCTTCAGTTAAGTAAAAAAAAAAAAAAAACTTGAATTAAGCCAAAAAAAAATCTTCAATTAATTCAAAAAATCTTCAATTAAGACAAAAAAATCTTGAATTAAGCAAAAAAAAAAAAAAAAAAAAAAAAAAATTCAATTGAGTAAAAAAAAAAAATCTCGAATTAAGCCAAAAAAAATCTAGAATTAACTACTTCAATTTTTTTTTCTTTGTTTTAGTGCAAAAAATAACATAAATTATGAAAATGTTTACATTTCCAAATTATCCTGTAACAATAAAATGTGAATAACCTGAACAAATATGAACAACCTGAAATGTCTAAAAAAAAAATTCAGCCCAATTTGAGCTCTTTTCTGCCTGTTCCTCAGTGTTTAGTGTCTTTTTAGCTCTGATCCATAATGCACACGGACAAATGAGAAGTTGAGGAATAATATTGTTAAAATTGCACTAAATTTTCTCATGCTTTTTTAATTTAAATTTCAGTTTTTTCAGGGTTTGTTTTTTTTTTTTTGGATAGTTTATAAAAGTAAGTATTTTCATAATTTAATGGGGTTTTTTTTTTACTCTAAAACAAAGACAAAAAATTGGAGTTGTCATTATTTATAGGTTATTATGTTATTATTTTTCTGGTCCGACCCACTGCAGATCAAATTTAGCTGAACATGACCCCTGAACTAAAATGAGTTTGACACCCCTGACATTTGACAAAGTTTTAAGAAGAAAGGTCAACTTCTAAGGCAACGGAAGAGAAGAATGGTACAGATATTTTTCAGTTTAAGATGTTGTATACACTGCAAAAATCAAGTGTATTTCTCTCATCTCTAGTCAAAAAATCTCTTCACATTTAAAATAAGACATAATCACCTTAAGAGTAACTTTTCAGTGAGATATAAGAACTTATTTTTTGACAATAGATCTTGAAAATCTTATTTCAAGAAATAGATCAAGAAGATAATTTTCACTTGTTCCATTGGCAGATTTTTTTTTTTTTTTTTTTTTTTCTTGAATTAACAAAAAAATCTTGAATTAAGCAAAAAAAAAAAATCTGCCAGTTGAACCCATCATGGTGTTCACAGTTCATGGTGATGAACGTCATATGCTGCTCTAAACCACTTCAAGAGCCGGAAGAAGAGCGCAACATAACATTCTGGGCTGTTGGAGATGCTTGTTTTTACATTCAGTTATTAATGCTTTTGCTGAAGAAGTCACTTTTTCATCAGTTTTCTGTTACTGAAATAATAACCTTTAACCTTCAACTTTAATCTGAGTTTTAATGAACATCTACATGATCAGTAAATGAAATATAGGAAAATACATAATATACACTTAACCCTATAACGCTAAACATATATATATTTTTTTTATATACATAAGTTTTGATCACCTCTACATGATCAGTGTGATTTAAAAAAAAAAAAAGATGTATACAATTAGATACATGCAATACACAGATAATCCACAAAAAGGGGTGAGGGGGCGGGGCTGTTCACCAGAGGCCTTCCCAGTGACACTAGAAGACTGTCATTAATGAGGAAGGAGGTAGAACTTTGCCAATTTTGTAAAGGAATTACCAATTTTTAATACATGTTTGTGTTATATTATGTTTTTGTTTGCTCAAAAATAATAATATTTGAGCATTGAGACCCAATGTATCAAATATGATACAAAACTGAAACTCATACACGGAAATTGATATTTGACAAAAAAAATAAAAAAATTGGGGGGTTGTTCAGAAGGACCAATAAAGGCTTGAGTTTCAAAGAACTGGAATTTTCTGTCAATGATTTAATGGTTCAGGCTTTACAGGGTTAAAAATGCTAAAAACAGAGGATAATATTATAATAAATGGTGATAAATCACTTAAGAAAGGCTAAATATAGAGAAAACTTCATTTGGGAACTGACACAAAAGTAGCAGTGGGTCTTTATGGGTTAATTTCAGCTTTTATCTGTTTTATCCCATTCTCAGTGGAAAGTTCTCGTATACTGAGTTTACTGGGTTGTTAAACTGGAAGCTTCCAGAACTTAATGTCAGCTTAGTTAATGATTTTCTTAACTGTCTTTACTGGGATCAGTTGTGGGTTTAGTTATAGCTGGGTTGTAGGGATGCAGACTCAGTGTCATTAATAAAAAAAAACTCAGCCAAGATCTAAGAAGAAAAAATGTCAGACTTCCACAACCAACAATACACAAACATTACAGCCTGATCACAATCAAAGGTACCAGAAAGGGTGCACACAAAAAATCAGACAGACCATTTTATTTGTCTGATATGTTTCTTTTAAAGTCCAAAATATTTTTGTATTATAGTGTCTACTAAAAATTTCGCAGGCTTGTACCCCTGTCAAATCAGAAATTATTGTGTGTACAGACACTCCAGCCTAATGTTTCAAATGTTTCAGCACTCAGGATAATCATGCATTGTTTATTGCATAGATGTCGTGTCCAAAGCTGGGTGCTGAAAAATTCCATATATTGACAGAAGCAATAAAATTAGACCCACATATTTTGAATATGGTGTACGGACACTACTTGGTGTACGGCCTCTACAAGATTGGAATGGAAATCTGGCTTACCACATGGTCGCATCTCTGTTAGATCTGGAACTAAGTCTTCCTGGTACAGGAGGAAAGAAACATTTGTGAACAAGTCAGAACAATATATCTATAAGACATATACGCCATATTATTGATGGAAGTATATTGATGTACGGACACTACATGAATTTTGGTGAACAATGCACCATTGAAAACATGCGGTTCGACGTAAACATCCGTTTGCCACGTTGTTCCCAAATTTTCTGCAGCCAGGGAGCATACCAAAATCTGTCTAGTTGTGCATATTTAGTCATAATAATACTGAAATAACAGGTTCCCATTCTATTATTACAATTAAAGGGCTGTAAAAGAAGGGTTTTCAGAACAAAATGGCTGATTGTCTTAATACTGAAAATAAGAATTGATAATCAAACAGCTGTTCAACAAAAATGATCAATAAATGAAAAGCAATGTGATGTGTGTATTTTGTAATAAAAAAGAAACAGGAGTTTAGTAGTAATTATTTATTGTGTTACAAAACATTATGTACAATAATTTTGCTCTCTTATAACAAGAAAATTGTGCACGTTTTCACGCTCATTGGGTCGCCATTTTATCAGTTTTTATCTGATTTTCTTCAAATTTGGAGGATTGCAAGATCTAGTAATAAGATGGCCAAAGAAACATTTTGGGAATGGTTTTGGGGGTATCTTTTTGCAAAACTGATTAATAACTGATGCAAATATACTTGTACACTTTGATTGTGATCAGGCCGACAACACTCAGAGGACACACACAAATGAACAGGTTTTGATGCAACTGCTCCGAAAGAGTCTCCATCCACAGTAATGAACCTGAGATCCTGTTCCATAACTAGGGATGGGAATCGAGAACCGGTTCTTTTTTGAGAACCGGTTCCCAGTAGCTCGATTCATTGGAATCATTTGCCTGCCTGCTTAACGATTCTGTTTATCGATTCCGCCTTCGTTGTGTATGCGCGATGACGTCACGCATATGCTTCATTGTTTTGGTCAGAACGTAGCCAACATGGTGTTGAGGCTGAAACGGTCTAAAAAGAGGACACCAGGTCAACTTACTTGGAACACTGTCAAAGCTTCCATGTCTTCAAAAGGGTGGAATCCCTCCAATATGCTCAAACATTTGTCCACAACATGTGATTCATTTAGCCCTGCGATGAACTGGCGACTTGTCCAGGGTGTACCCCGCCTTCGCCCCTATGTAGCTGGGATAGGCTCCAAGCGACCCCCGTGACCCTAGTGAGGATAAAGTGGGTTCAGAAAATGAATGAATGAATTTGATTCATTTACAGGAATGTCATGTATTTGATACTCAGCGGCGCTTGTGAATGTAGCGGCAGAGTGAACGCTGGGCCGGTTCCGGTTCTGATGTGGGCAACAAACATCGTAACTCCTCAAATACAAGTTTCTGAAGGTTAGAAGGGAAAGGAAATGAGGTTCGCAACAACGGGAGACAAGCTGAGCCGAGTCGAACCGGTTCCACGTAGTAGAAATGCGCCAACAGAGGAATTAGCAACGCATCTTTAGTTTCACTTTCACTGTACCCCCCCCACCCCCCCGAACCAGCCCGGCATCATCTGTTATTATTTGTACATACTGTATATGTTATATTTTCTGTGCAGAGATGGAAATACAAAAGACAGTTAATGCAAACACACCCGCCTGTACTCTTTTATTCCCTCACCCAATGAGAATCGATAAGAGAATCGGATCGATAAGCAATATCGATAATGGAATCGGAATCGTTAAATTCTTAACGATTCCCATCCCTATCCATAACCCACACAGAAAATATGCCCCGCTGTGAATAAAGACTCTCAGATTTTGGAGCAGCGTTCTCTGGGCAGACTAGACTAAAATAGAAGCGTTTGTCCATAATTATCAACTTAGGGTGAGGCTTGTAACCCAAAGAACACCAAGCGTGAAGTACAGAGGTGGCAGCATCATGTTGTGAGGTTGTTTTACTACAACAGGGACCGGTGCAATTCATAAGATTGATGGTAAGGTGTACGTAAACTTCCAACCTCATTAATCTTTAAATATTACTGTGAATACTGTATGTTGCTGTTTTATGTGCAAGTGTGTGGGGGGTATTTTAGTATTTATCTATTTTTGGGAGGACATGTTGACTGATCCTCCTTTAAATGTCTGTTTGAAGGTTAAGAGTTAGTTTTAGGTTTAGGGTTAGAATGAAGTTAGTGGTTGGGGTTTAAGGTTAGGCTTTCAGCGGTGATGGATAAGGTTAAGGTAAGGGGTTAGGCAATGCATTATTATTTATGTACGTCCTCACAAAGATAGTGAGACACAACGAGGTGTATGTGTGCATTTGTGTGTATGCATGTGTGTGTGTGTGTGTGTGTGTGTGTGTGTGTGGGAAGATAATATTATGCATTTGCATGCAGTGCTTCAATGTGGGAGAATGTCATTGATATATAACCGTGATGAAAGGTCAGTTCACCTTATTAAACAACACACAGGTATACTGCTGCATAGTATCGGATAACCATTAGAAGCCAATCTGTCCATTCCCTCTGTGACTGGTGAAGGCATTAAGGTCTCGACTACGAAACTGCATATAAATCAGCTTTAAATGAGTTTATTTTACAAAACATACACCTGCGTTATCTTGTGAACTTCCCTAATATTACAGTATAATTTATTCATCCATTCAAATCCCTTCTGTTACTCTATGTTCAAGTGTATTTTCCAAAAGTGATTGAACTACCTGCTGTAACGTACATTTGTGCTATTGTAATTCTGAGGACAATTCTACAGTTTATTCAATAGTGGCTTTTGGAGATCTCTTTCACATTCACTTATTAACCTTATTATGTTAAGACAACCCGTGAAAAGTGGACTTAATGGGTATTTGAGACGAGCTGTCAGCGAGCAGTCATCTGTCTGATGTCGGTTGGAAAACAACCATTCACTCCCCAGCAGCCAATCCATCTATATTGTTCCCTCCATCTCTCTTTATGTCCCGTTCGTTTTTTGTGTGTGATTAGACATTGTTTAAACTAAAGCCCTGCAGGCTGATTACGTTCATGTTCCGCCTTCAGCAGAGTACCTTCCCCTAATTATTGGCATTATTGTCTTAAGGCATTAGCATGCGTGGAACGTTGGGGGACCCAGTTGTAATCGACCAACGGAAGGACCTCGCAGAACTCAGATGTGAATGTAGAGGAGAGGTTTGTTCAGAAATGTGCAGATGGGGCTCCTCAAGAAACCATACCATACCAATTTTATTTATAATGCACTTTAAGAACTTTACAGCTGGCCAAAGTGCCGTACACCAAACATAAAACAAGGGATTAAATAAGTAAATAAGTAAGTAAAACTAGTGATAACACAGGGTATAAAGTGGGCGAAGAACAACAAAATACAACTATCATAAAAACAAAGACAAATTAAAATCTGATAAAAACAGCATAAAAAAAAACCCAGACATGTCACTCATTGATTAAAAGCCAATGAGAAAAAGTGCGTTTTTAGACATGATTTAAAGACAGGCAGAGACTGAGCCTGTCTAACAACTAAGGGCAACTGGTTCCACAATTTTGGGGCAACATCAGAAAAGGCACGATCCCCACGAAGCTTCTTTTTAGTTTTCGGAACCACAAGCTGCAGCTGATCTGCTGACCTGAGAGCACGAGGGGGGGGGCGTAGGGGTGGATCAGGTCAGACAGGTAGGAGGGGGCAAGGCCGTTCAAACATTTAAAAACAAATAGAAGAATTTTAAAATCAACTCTAAAGCGCACCGGCAACCAATGGAGTGAAGCTAAAACTGGTGAAATATGTTCATGTTTCCGTGTTCCTGTACAGATACAGGAAGTGTGTAAAGCGGAGGTTTGTGGGAGTATTTTATTTTTTATGTTTATGTTTATCTTTATGCATTTGGCAGATGCTTTTTTCCAAAGCGACTTACAGGGGAAAACCAATTAAATCACTCAATCAATCAAATTTTATTTATATAATGCCAGATCACAAAAAAAGTTATCTCATGACACTTTATATATAGAGTTGGTCAAAAACCAGACTCTAAGCCAATTTACAGAAACCCAACAAAATCCTCCAGGAGCAAACACTTGTGACTGGTGACAGTGGCGAGGAAAAACTTCCCTTTAACAGGCAGAAATTTTTGACATTATACATTTACATCAAGGTTATAATAGTTTTGGATTTTTCATTATAGTTTAGTTTTATTTAGTTTTGACTTTTTTTTCTCTAATTCAGTTAGTTTTAATTCATTTTTAGAGCAGGTTTGCTAGTTTTTATTAGTTTTCATTTTCTTGTAAATGCTTAATTACCTTCGCCAAGGGGGTTATGTTTTTGTCGACGTTGGTTTGTCTGTCTGTTTGTGTGCAAGATAACTCAAAAAGTTATGGACGGATTTGGATGAAAATTTCAGGAAATGTTGATACTGGCACAAGGAACAAATGATTCAATTTTGGTGGTGATCAGGGGTGGGGGGGCAACGGGGGCCCACTGATCTGCCTTGGCGGAAGTCTACGCTCTACGAGTGCTTTTCTAGAAAAGACAGCGCAGCCCTCCGCCAAGGAAGATCAGTGGCCCCCCCACCCCTGATCACCACTAAAATTAAATCATTTGTTCCTTGTGCCAGTATCAACATTTCCTGAAATTTTCATCCAAATCCGGGGCACTGATCTGCCTTGGCGGAGGTCTGCGCTCTCCGAGTGCTTCTAGTTTTTCCTCACCACTGTCACCAGTCATAAGTGTTTGCTCCTGGAGGATTCTGTTGGGTTTCTGTAAATTGGCTTAAAATTTGATTTGATTTGATTTGATTTGATTTGATCTATCTCCCCTTTATGCAAAGCACTTTGTAACATGTCGTTTTAAAAAGTGCTGTATAAGTAAAACTTTACTTACTTACTTACTAGTTTTAGTATTAACCCTTTCATGCATGACGTCCACATTTGTTGACACATAGTTGAAGCTCATTTTCCAAAGGGTTATAAAGTCAATATTCTCCAAACCACATGGGTTTCCCCTCTATAGACCCTAAGCAATACAATGAAAAGAAGTGTCATCTTAGTTTTAGAATTTGGACTGCTCTGTGATCTCATAAAGTTATCCTCGTAAGACCCATCTATGGGTTTTCTGTCCACGTTTGTAAACAGAAGTCATATCTTTATCCAAAAAAAACCCCAAAACAAACAAAAAACAGCTGTCCACCGCAATGGGCATTCCATAAAAATTTTTGAAAATGTGTCTGAAAAAAATATTGCATCATGATGTTTCCAAAAAAGGCAATTATTTAATTAAAAAATACCAAAACTCAAATATTAAATATCTTCTTAATAAAGCCATATTTCAAAAAAAAAAAAAAAAAAAAAAGTTTGAAATGCATTTCAAGTTTAGCCTAATTTTGAGTAAAAAAAATCAATCAATCAAAAAAAAAAAAATCGATCATTTTTTTTCATAATTTATGCATGAAAGTGTTAATTTTAGTTTTGTCGTATCTTTTATCTTCTTCGCCGTCATATTCACATAAATCCCAGACAGGACTCTGCTGCTTTCTCCCAACTTTAGTCTCCATGTTTCCAGGTAGAGTGGAGACCAGAAGACGACTCTAAACAAGTGACGACACGTGACTGGACCGTTAAATATCATATGGTGCCAGCAGCTAAAATTGCTAGAAGGAAATAAATCGATATCATATCAATCCGACATTGACAAAGACAAAAACTAAGGGAATTTTATCCATAATTTTTATACGTTTTAGTTAGTTTTGTAAGCACACAATACAGTTTCAATCGTTTTTCTTTTAATTATAGTTTTTATTTATTTCAGTTAACGAAAATGTTTTTACAATTCTAGTTTTCGTCATTTTCTTTAGTTTTCGTTAACGATAATAACCTTGTCTAGTGTATCCTTTCAGATATTTCACTGTGAGAGTGTTTTTTTTTTTTTGTTTGTTTTTATCGTGCCTTTCCTCCAACTCCAGGTGTATTTGCTTGCATACACGCTCGCCCACTCTGCTTCTGTGTGGTAAACCTGATGCCACCTACACTATCCTGACAGGTGCAAATAATGTTCAGAGCAGAAAACAGATGCAAAGACGCGAGTGTTGGCAGATGACAGGCAAACAGACAAACCAATAGAAAGGAAAACCATCTGCGCCTGTAGTCGCTCCCCTTCAGCCTCTTTCGAAGGCTTCAGAACGCTGCCGGTGCCCATCGCTGCTGGGGTGTGTCCCGGACCCGGGGATGGCACAGAGTGGATGATGAGATGGGGGATTCGGACCCCAGCCTGGAGCTGCTCTGGAAGGGGAGTAGAAGAAGAGGCACCAGCAGGGCCTGGAGGTGATCCAACAGGCGCTCTCATCCTCTCAACTGTTGCAAAAGGATTGGTGGCTAGTGGGATAATCCACCAGCGTGGACGCTTTAGATAGCTGCCTCCACATGTGAGGAAGGAAGGGAAAAGAATAGTATACGCAACACAATAAGAGTCTTAGGCAGAGATGGTACTGTTGCTTAAAGGAGAGTGCCAAATGATGGAAACAATTACAGCAAAAAGGCCTGGTTTTGGATGTTGCGAGTGGGTGATTTTATTTCTGATTGACTGGTTTATGCAGCTTACCGACCTGTCATGTCACACAGATCACCCGTGGATGATTTCAAGCAAAAAAAACAAAGACTTAGTTCCTCTTTACTCTCACACTATCAATCATTTATCACACGTCTTGCATCAGAAAAGGGGCACGAATACAGCAAAAGCCCAAAATGTCACAATTCAACTCAGTTTTTTTTTTACATTTCAGAAGTTTTTTTTGGTAACATTTTATTTGAAGGTCTAGTTTATAATCCATTAAGCGCACATTCATAAGACATTATAATACATTTATAATGCATTATAAAAGTCATTACAACAGTTTATGATCATGTACAACAACTTATACCAAGGTTAATAAAGTATTATGAGTGTAGGCAGAATGTATTATAAATTCAGCTTTCATAATGTTTTATACATCCATACCAAAGCACTGTGAAGGAATTAATTTTTTTAGGTGAGGAACTTTTGTTAGGTTTTGTCACTGGTCCCTATACCCATCTATTTTAGGAATTTCATATTTATTTAAAAAAAAAAAAAAAAAAAAAAAAAGGTATGTGTTTGAATTAACAAAGATTTAGAGCTTCCACATTATTTTTTATTTATGTACCAGGTGGGGAAGCAAAATTTACAATATTTTGAGGCAGGGATTGAAAAACAGTGTATGACCAATTAGTTTATTGAAAGTCATGAGAATTTATTTGCCACAAGAAAATGTACATAATAGAAAATGTTTTTATTCTATGTGTCCTCCTTCTTTCTCAATAACTGCCTTCACACGCTTCCTGAAACTTGCGCAAGTGTTCCTCAAATATTCGGGTGACAACTTCTCCCATTCTTCTTTAATAGTATCTTCCAGACTTTCTGGTAATAGTTTTACTCATAGTCATTCTCTTCTTTACATTATAAACAGTCTTTATGGACACTCCAACTATTTTTGAAATCTCCTTTGGTGTGACGAGTGCATTCAGCAAATCACACACTCTTTGACGTTTGCTTTCCTGATTACTCATATGGGCAAAAGTTTCTGAAAAGGTATGGATAATAGTGTTAGGTATGATTATGACATCAATATATGTTTGGTTTCAAAACAATTGACGTAGTGCCTGCTGAGAAAAAACAACTAAATGTTCATTGTAAATTTTGCTTCCCCACCCTGTATAATACATTTATAATGCATTATAAAAGTCATTACAACAGTTTATGATCATATACAACAACTTATACCAAGGTTAATAAAGTATTCTAAGTGTAGGCATAATGTATTATAAATTCAGCTTTCATAATGTTTTATACATCCATACCAAAGCAGTGTGAAGGAATTTATTTTTTTAGGTGGGGAACTTTTGTTAGGTTTTGTCATTGGTCCCTATACCCATCTATTTTAGGGATTTCATATTTATTAAAAAAAAAAACAAAAGTATGTGTTTGAATTAACAAAGATTTAGAGCTGCCACATTATTTTTTATTTATGTATAAAGCAACATGTCACACTTCTATTTACTATCTCTGTTCTTTTAATGTTTTGTTTTTGCAAAATAAAGAGTTATTAAGAACACTTTGATGTATAATTTTTGACTTACACTTTACTTAGAGCCGGCAGATACTGCTCATAAATCATCATACTTGTGTTATAATATCATCAGTCATCCTGTAACTTATTGCTGTTTCTAAGGCATTATTCAGTTTCAGAAACTACATGTCAGAGCAGTTCTCTGTGTTTTTATAACTGGCTAGAGTTATGATGGTTAGAATGTGTTCTGTAACCCAGGACTGGAGATTCTTCCTTCAAACACTTGTCACTTTGGTATGGAGGTGTAAAACATTATGAAAGCTGAATTTATAATACATTATGCCTACACTTATAATACTTTATTAACCTTGGTGTAAGTTGTTTTACATGATCATAAACTGTTGTAATGACTTTTATAATGCATTATAAATGCATTTTAATGTCTAATGAATGTGCGCTTAATGCATTATAAACTAGACCTTCAAGTAAAGTGTTACCGTTTTTTTTTTGTTTTTTTTAAAGTCACTTGAAGTGATTTTCTTTTTGGGAAATCTACCTCAAACCAAGTGCAACATTCAGTCAGTGTTGTGTGGAGAAGGGGTGGGATTAAATAAGTTATACTTCCTCCCACTTCTTTTCGAATGTGCGAATGAAGTCAGACTTTGTTTTCATGTTTTCTTGCGGTCTGTTTTATTTCAAAGGACTAAGTAGGATTACTTTTGTTGCATATTCAAAATAAACTAAACTCAACTGTCAGTCCTGTGATGAACTGGTGACATGTCCAGGGTGTACCCCACCTTGGCCCATAAGTAACTGGGATAGGCTCCAGCGATCCCCGTGACCCTAGTGAGGATAAAGCGGGTTCAGAAATTGAATGAAATAAACTGAACTGAAAACTGAAATTAATCTGAAAACATTATCCTGCAGGAAAAATAATCCTGTGGTTCCTGATTATTAAAGATTATTACAATTATTATGAAAGAGTTTGTGATTGAAACACCGTATCTGAACAAGTTCTGTTACAGCAAATATTTGCAACCCAAAATAAGACAAATGAAAATCAAGTCTGAAATCAGTAATAACTAAGGTATTTTAGGCCAATGAAAATATTATTTATTCACCCCACTGAATGTACTGATCTTTTAAAATAAAAAATGTAAAAAAAAAAAAAATAATAATAAAAATTTTAGAAATAATAATAATAATAAATAAAGGTAAATTTCAAATTTGAACTCCATTTTTTTTACATTTCAGAATATGTTTTTTTTTTTTTTTTTTTACAGTCACTTGAAGTGGTTTTCTTTTTTGGAAATCTACCTCAAACAAAGTACAACATTCAGTCAGTGTTGTGTGGAGAAGGGGTGGGATTAAATAAGTTATACTTCCTCCCACTCCTTTTCGAATGTGCGAATGAAGTCAGACTTTGTTTTTATGTATATGTTTTTTCATGTTTTTTTTTTGCAATCTGTTTTATTTCTGAGGACAAAGTAGGATTACTTCTGTTGCATATTTGAAATAAACTAAACTGAACTGAAAACTGAAATTAATCTGATAACATTATCTTGCAGGAAAAATAACCCTGTGGTTCCTGATCATTAAAGATTATTTCAATTATAATGACAGAGTTTGTGATTGAAACACCTTTTCTGAACAAGTTCTGTTGCAGCAAATATTTGCAACCCAAAATAAGAAAACTGAAAGTCAATTAAGTTTGAAATCAGTAATAACGAAGGTATTTTAGGCCTGTGAAAATATTATTTATTCACCCCATTGAATGTACTGATCTTTTAAAATAAAAAGCATAAAAAAAAAAAAAAAGGAAATTTCAATTCTGGCAACATATTCCCCAAAAAGTAAAGCATCTACCGCTTTGTAAAGCTGTCATTTCTTTTCACTTTTTGCAGTCAAGTGTTTCAGGTATAGCTGTGTCCCATTCAAAAAAGACATAGTTAGTTTTTGTGTTCATGTGGACAAAGACTTAAGGTGGACAGCAGTATGGACTCTTCCAGATGCACCTTTCAGTCTGTATCAGTAGGACTATAGACCGGACAGTCTGGGTTGGACTGAACTGGTTCCTCCAAGGTTTATTCTCAAGTTCAACTGGTTTTTGTTTTAGAAAATGTTTCTTGGATGAGAAACGAACAACAGTACGGTATCATTTCTCTTTGGATGAGAAACAAAAACCTGTCTAGGTCAACTTTTAAACAAACCTTGGATGAACGATGGCCTGGGATGGTGACGACTGGATGTATGTTTTTTCTTTCCTATTAGGAGTTTGTTGAAGTTGGTACAAATGGTTTATGAAGCTAGGGATGCACCGATCCGACTGTTTGTTTTTTTGCTGGGGCCTGATACTGATCCGATATCATTGTTGATTTTGTTGATTTAGCATTTTAGCATTTGTTGACCAATATATTTAAAAAAAATAAAATAAAACAAGCTAAGGCCAGAACAAATAAAAAAAGTAGATGTATTTCTGTTAGAGGGGTTATTCTTTGGAATGACCTGGAAGATCAATTCAAACAGTCTAAAACAATTACAACTTTTAAAAAGTTGTACAAATGAACTATTATTCAAAAATATAGAGCTCAGGATTGACTAAAGAAAATACTTGTTTAAAAGACTGGGATCAATATTGGTATTTGAGATAAGGACATGATTTACTTGAATGAAATTAAATATGTATTCTCTTCTGTTGTATATTTAGCAATGATTACATTGAAATTTTTTTGTTTGTTTTCATGTAGAAACTTTGTGTTAACTGTAAATAGGTTATAGGTCAAATTCAG
>NC_043978.1:22492194-22497194 GCF_902148855.1 Sphaeramia orbicularis | reverse complement strand
TCTTGCATGTTGTCTTTATCAACCCTTTCATGCATGAATTATCAGAACCTTAATCAAGATTTTTTTTCCTGAGTGTTTTTATTCCTCTTTAAGCATGAAAAAAAAACCAATGTGATGGAATTTTTTTTTTTTTTTTTTAAATCAACCTGTTTTTCATGGAGTTACAAAAATGTCCACTCAGCTATACCATGAATTTTTTTCTTGAAGCAAAGAAACATGTATTTAAAACCCAATATCATCAAGTGATATGAAAACAGTGAAATGAAACCATGTTTAATGCAGCTAATCTGATGTTTTCTCACATTTTAACATATTCTAATACTAGTTATGACTCACTTCATGGAGATAATATGCAAAAAATAAATATTAACAATTGATTTCCGCTCAAGAACCAATCAAGAACAGCAAAGTTACAATAATGGTATGAATTGCAGTTTATGAGATGATGCATAAGTGTCCACTGTGTTGGTTGATATGGAACTAAAACAACAAAACCCATGAATATACAAGAGTAAAGCTGTAGAGTAACTGTCCACTGTAGTGACCACTATGCATGAAAGGGTTAAAGTATGTTCAAATGTGAGAAAACATCATATTAGCTGCATTAAAAGTGTTTTTATTTCATCATTTTCATACAGTATATCAGTAAATATGTTTCTTTGCTTTGAAAATTCAATGTATGATGTCCAGCTGAGCGGACATTTTTGCAACTCCCTGAAAAATAGGTTCATAAAAAAAAAAAAAAAATTAATCGCTTATTTTTTTTATTCTGTGCATAATGTTTGTAATGTATTTATTTTTATTTTATTGTATTTCTAATCAAATCTTAATGTATTTTAATATTGTATTTTTTCAATCAATGTGAAGCACTTTGGGCTACAATTTCTGTATGAAAGGTGCTATACAAATAAAGTTTATTATTATTATTATTATTATTATTATTATTTTAATGCCTAGAGCAGTGTTTCTCAAAAAGTGGGGCGGGCCCCCCCGGGGGGGCATGGAGGCTTGCCAGGGGGGGCATAGGATCATTCCTAGGTGTTTATTTTTTCTTCAGGTTCGAACATGTAGCAGGTGGAACTAATGTTTTAGCATTGGAGCACCCTGGACTCACTTTAGGGACGTACAACAAACAAATCTACTGTCATGGTGATCTGTCACTAGACCAGACCAAGAGTTTAGGTTTGGAGAGTGGACAAGGATTGGACTGGAAAAGAAAAATGTGCGATGTTTCTGTTTTTGCACAGTTTGTACAGTTTGCACTTTGATGTTGTCAGATGTGCAACAGAAACAGACTCATTGCAGCCACTGATCTTTGTTACCAAAATGTGTTTGTTGTTCTAAAAAAAAAAAAAAAGTACCTTATTGTCATAGTTGTAAGATAATTACACATTTCCTATTTTTATTCTGAAAAATAATGTCTCAGGGAGCAGTCTTGTTGAGTTCATTTGTATTGTTCAATCAAAAATCTATGTTATTTTTAATTTGCACAACAAATTATTCAAGGAAAAGCAAAAAGTATTCTAACGATATTGATGTTTCTTTCAATAAAAGTAATAATTGCACCACAGGTACAATGTTGTTGGGGTTGAGGGGGGCTAGGAGATTTTTCGTGCTCCAAAGGGGGGCCCGACAGAAAAAGACTTAGAACCACTGACCTAGAGGAATAAAAACACTCAGGAAAAAAAATCTTGATTAAGGCTTTCATAATTCATGCATGAAAGGGTTAAAGGGGAAGGATCGGTCTTATGGATCAGTTGCTTTTACCGATATCTGATCCTAATATCGGATCGGCACAGCCTTATATGTAGCCCTTACCTTCATGTTCTGATGATACAGTCCAGTATAGATTATTTACTCCAAACCCGTTGATGGAAATAGCTTTTATTGGTGACTTTTAATGCTTCAAATCCACTCGACAGAAAGAGGACATGACTACTGTCATATTGCCACATTTTTAAACTGGTATTAAATGCTTTTTTTTTTTTTTTTTCCCCCTTAAACTTCCATCTGCGTTTTCACATATGTCGTCCTTGGCTCACGTTTTTAATCTCTTTGTTTATCCTTATCCTTGGTCACAGAATTCGTTTGATGCCATATTTGTTCAAGGGCATCACTAGATAATGCTCTCCACTCTGTAAGCAGCAGACGGGAAAGATCCAGGGTGGCACCACGTCTGTTTTCGCAGGGTCATCCCGACCATTAGACCACCAACATCAGGTGACTGCTGATGGGAAATTTCCACCAAGTGCTCAAGGAATGCAGATTAGAGCCAAGACGGTGCGCCGGAGTGTGCCAGCTCACTGGAACTGGCAAGAAAAGTGTTGTAAAATTAATTTAAAAGAAATAAAGTAGCCTATAGAGAACACAGTCAACTGTTTAACCCACGGGTCAACAACCTTTGCTATCTAAAGAGCCATTTTAGGACAGAAATAGAAAAAAATCTGACTGGAGCCAAAACAGATCCTTATGCACTGCAAACATTTAAATCTCACCAAGTGTATTTTTCTCATTTCTAGTCCAAATATCTCATCATACTTAAAATAAGACATAATCACCTAAAGAGTAACTTTTCAGTGAGATATAAGAACTTATTTTTAGATAATAGATCTTGAAAATCCTATTTCAAGAAATCTTACCAAGATGATTTTCACTTGTTCCATTGGCGGATTTTTTTCTTGCTTGAATTAAGAAAAAAAAAAAAAAAAAAAAAAAAAACTTGAAATCTTGAATGAATTAAGCAAAAAGAAAAATAAAATAAATAAATAAAAATCTGCCAATGGAATGACTGAAAATTTTCTTGGTAAGATTTCTTGAAATAAGATTTTGAAGATTTATTGTCTAAAAATGAGTTTGTATATCTCACTGAAAAGTTACTCTTCAGGTGATTATGTCTTATTTTAAGTGTGATGAGATATTTTGACTAGAAATGAGAAAAATACACTTGGTAAGATTTTGATTTTTGCAGTGTACAGAATCGATACGCCTCACTGGAACATATGACTACTCAGAAGCAGTAAATGACGCTACAGACACATAAACCAATTGATTTTGAGGGATATTTTGTTTATGTTTGAGAACCAAAGCTAGATTTTGCACTAAAGTGTATTCTGCCTGAGTGTAAATACATGCAGGTTGAGTTCGAGTTCCCCTCAAAGACTTGGAAAATAACGATAATTTACACTTGTTCCATTGGCAGATTTTTTTTGCTTAATTAACGCAAGAAAATCTGCCAATGGAACACGTGAATATTATTGTGGTAAGATTTCTTGAAGTAAGATTTTGGAGCTCTTATGTCTAAAAATAAGTTTTTATATCTCACTGAAAAGTTACTCTTTAGGTGATTATGTCTTATTTTAAGTGTGATGAGATATTTGGACTAGAAATGAGAAAAATACACTTGGTAAGATTTAGATTTTTGCACTGTGTGTTTTACCGAAATGAAAGTTTCGGTGCATTTATAGAACTGCAAGTAAATTCCAGAACTAAACTAAAGAAAACAGTTAAATTATTGTGTCATTATGTTGAGTTTACAGATGAATACCATCAGTGTCATAGAACAAAAAGTAGTCTTGTTTTACTACTATTACTACTTTTTGATTCATTTGGAGTGTAGTCTATGTTTTTACAACTGTACCACATCAGAATAACTTTACAGTTGTGAAAATAATGTCAAAATTTGTTTTAAAAAAATAAAGAAGTGTATTAATTGTATTAATTCATGTCTGAAACACAATTCTGTAGAGTCCCTGCATAAATACCAATAAAAAGACTGTAATAAATAAATAAATAGATAAATAAGAAGTGTCTCCATGATTTTTGACAAAGCCACATGGGGCCATAAAGACTCAATCAGCCACTGGCGACGCAAATCATCTACTGATGAAACTGTTTAATAACTGTTGTTCTCCATACATGGAAATAATAAGTGTAAAATACAGTTTGTCATCTTTTCATGGTCATCAGATATGACCCATTTGGATGTTCAGAGACTCTGTGGTTACCATGGAAACACCGTCATCTTCTACAAAGTTGCTTCACCAGTAAAACCCACAGAGTTAGATCCATGACACTTGGTGGAGTCGCTTGTTTTTACATTTAGTTAATGATATATTTACTAGAAAAGTCACTTTTTCTTCATTTTTTCTGTTTTTGATATAATAAACCTTTAATGTAATATCAGAATGATGATTACAGGGTGGGGAAGCAAAGTTTACAATGAACATTTAGTTGTTTTTTCTCAGCAGGCACTACGTCAATTGTTTTGAAACCAAACATATATTGATGTCATAATCATACCTAACACTATTATCCATACCTTTTCAGAAACTTTTGCCCATATGAGTAATCAGGAAAGCAAACGTCAAAGAGTGTGTGATTTGCTGAATGCACTCGTCACACCAAAGGAGATTTCAAAAATAGTTGGAGTGTCCATAAAGACTGTTTATAATGGAAAGAAGAGAATGACTATGAGCAAAACTATTACGACAAAGTCTGGAAGTGGAGGAAGCAACAAAAAACGTACCAAAGCTTTTATTAAAGCTCTCAAATCCAAAATCCTAAAGGATCCAACCAAATCCATGAGAAAAATGGCAATTGAACTGGAGGTAGACAACAAGACCGTTAGAAATGCAGTAAAATATCATTTGAAGTTAAAATCTTACACTAGAACACCCAAACACTTGTTGGCAACAGCAACAAATCCAACTTTAGCAATTTTTGGGAATCATGTTTATGGCCGCCTTCTTGCCCAGATCTAAACCCTCTGGATTCTGCTATTTGGGGCGTTTTAGAACATGCTACCAATAGAACATCACACAGCAATGGCGACTTTCTTAAAGATACTATTAAAGAAGAATGGGAGAAGTTGTCACCCGAATATTTGAGGAACACTTGCGCAAGTTTCAGGAAGCGTGTGAAGGCAGTTATTGAGAAAGAAGGAGGACACATAGAATAAAAACATTTTCTATTATGTCAATTTTCTTGTGGCAAATAAATTC